>NC_140615.1:38410285-38425285 GCF_057381915.1 Diplotaxodon limnothrissa
AGTGGAGTTTGGCTGGTTTTGATTTCTAGCCGAGTGTCAGATTGTTGATGCCACAGCGCTGAACACGATGAGGGCGTATGGAGCTTTAAATCTGTTGCCTGCAGTAACGGTTTTACGAAGCACTTGTGTGAGCGACAGCAGCAGCATGTGACCTGGGATGTAACTGAATAGGGGACTATAGGTGGTGTTTGATTCAGTGCGATGGAAGCAGCAGGCTCAGGCAGGTGTAACTGAAGACTAAGGCTTCTTTCAACACATTTCAATTTGTGTTTCTCTGAACGCGCTCTGCCAGCACGAGAGAATAAATGGAAAATGGATAACACTTCCCCTTGTTCCCACTTGTGTTGTGTGCAGCCCCGATGTGCTGCTGCATTCTTGATGAGCCGCCCAGCTGCGGTCCATGCGGGTAGTTTCTGATAAGTATAGCCCTCAGTGCAGAAGTTCAGTACAACAAAGTGCTCCTGACACCTGGGCCAAATATTTTGGGCGAGTTTCTGTTTGCAAAGTTGAGACAGAAGTGCAGCGATTATTACGAGCCATAAGATGTGATCGGCAACAAAGTGTTGAGAGAAATCAGAGAAAACAGCAGAGTGGTCGTTTTTCCTCCCTCATCTCTGACTAATCTGGTCCTTTATACAGAGTCTGCATCAAGGTTATTACAGTGAGCTCGAACAGAAACCACTGAAATAAAAATGAACTGAACGAGAGAAAAGAATCCTCCCTCGTTAGCACCAGTGCTTCCTGTTCATCTCAGTCACAGGAAGTGAATCCTTGTCACAGATAAACCCACTGACAGGGTGTTTTTGGTTTGTGGATGGATGAGTAAATCTTATTTTATGTGCCATCCATCCCTCCTCTGCTTCTTATCCTTGTTAGGTCACGGGGGGGGGGGGCTAACACACAGGCAACCATTCACCCCACTATCTGCATGTCTGTGGACTGTGGGAGGAAGGCGTTGTACCCGGGGAGAAGCCCTGCAGGAAGACCCCAGCCTGATGGTGGAAGTGAACTCCTTGCTGTGAGGCAACAGTGCTAACACTGTGCTTTCAGGTTTCATTCACAGACAGCATGTTTCTGCCTGTGATTTCGTTTGTATTTTCACTTCCTCCATTTCCCAGAATGCCAGTTACGCGTGGGCTATCTGTCTGTGGTGCTGTATACGCTGCACTGTACGTGTGCACGCTTACTGCACGGGCCAGGTGTGTCTGCAGCAGTGATCTCCATACAGATGTGTATGTGGGGATACCTGCACAGTATTTTCTCACGGCGTTTAAAACCCGACACTCAACAGGTGGAGCTATAAACAGTAACAGGAAGGTGTCCGTGTCTGTTTTCTCCTCAGGAGCCCTGAAGAAAAACCTGACAGGCGAGCAGATCAAAGAAGACCTCCTGACATTAGGTACACATCCGAGTCCTCTGTGCCTCAGAGTCATTCTCACAGTAGTCGTATTAGTTACTGTCACGTTTGTGTTAATGAAAGCCAACCTGCTCACTCTGATCATTTTTCAGGACTGAGCGAGGAAAAGTCGGCTCACTTCTCACTGCAGGTAAGTGAAGTAGTGCTAAAGGTAAATGGAAAGCTGCTTATGCAGCGCTTTTCTGCCTCATTCACACAAGCGTGCTGTTTCTAAGTGCTTCCTGTCTGACATTCATGCATTCATAGAGCAACATGGGGTTTGTATCGTGGCATGCAGACTGGGATCAAATCACCTGACCAAAGCCACGCCCTTTACGTGTGCCAAACTTTCCACTACTATTAAAGACGTCATAGATGGTTCAAAGGGCCTTCCAGGACTCTGGACTTATTTCTGTGATTGGCTGTAGCTCAGGAGGTAGAGCAGGTCATCAATGATCCGAAGGTTCCTGGCTTCCCCTCGTCTGCGTGCCAAATATCCTTGGGCAACATACTAACCCCAAATTGCTCTCCGACGCATCCATCGAAGTATGAATGTGTGTGAATGCTAGTTAGAATGGGTGAATGCACAAGTTGTGTGAAGCGCTTTGAGTGCTCAGAAGAGTAGAAAAGCGCTATATGAGAACCAGTCCATTTACCATTTCTTCACCAGCTAACATGTTGTGTTTACTGTGGGTAAATCCTGCAGCTCCTCTTCTGTAGCCTGCTGCAGCTTTATTTACATCTGCACCATGAACACGTCACAGGCTGAGGCTGTAAGCGCGTCACGGGGCGTCAGGTATCTGCTGGCTGTTGCTCGAAGCAACGCCAAGAACTGAACTGTTCCAGATCGATCCAGCACACTTTAACCTCTGTGTAACTAACACTCCCACGGTGGTGGCTACACGAGGATGGTCAGCCAGCTAGCTGTGCCTTAGCTCGCCATCATTGTGATGCTCAGGCTGCACATGCTGACTCGTGTAAAACAACAGGGAGGAGCACGTGTGTCCGTTTGGGCCGAAGCTAGCTGACAGGTGTTAGCACTAGGGCTGCCACAAACGATTATTTTGATAGTCGACTAGTCACCGATTATTTTTGCGATTAGTCGACTAATCAGATCATCATCCATTAGACGTAAAACTACAGCTTATTGCACCAGCAGCATCTGCTCTTATATAACTATCATTAGCTTACAGCTTTAAGTGTTTAAGGTCTGTGCTAACTAAAAATAAAGACAAGATGATAGTTTATTAAATTTTAATGAAATTTGCAATTGTTTCGGTGAAGTTTAATAAACTCCTTGCTATCTAAAATATAACAGGACACCGGAGTAAATTCTGGAGCATCTCACACTTCTGATAATCAGCTGTCTGCTTGACGTTTATTCAGCTGTGCAAAAACTATAACTTTAATCTCAGCCAAACCGATTTACTCAGGAACAAATAAAATACTAAAAAAAAAAGCCAAACAATAACATTTGTAAGTTATCTAAGTGACTCATATATATTTAACCTGAGTAGCGAAAGACAGCGGTGGGTTTGAAAACGATTTGCGGGGAGTCCGGTGTTCTCACGGCGCTAGTGACCTAGCCCCCGGCTAGCTATCGAGCTAGTGGGTAACAGACGTCTCCGAAAACGTCGGAGCGCTTTTGAAAATATGCGGTGTCTTGATAAACTGAGCAGATATTTGAGGTTTACACAGCTACATTCTCGCCTGAAAATATGTTAAACGTTTATTTTGTGACCCAGAAAGAATAATAAGAGTAATATTAAAACTAACTAGCTGCCGCCATTGTTGGAAACTGCGCTGGGCCGCGCTATGAATTCTGGGACACAGCTTCTTCTTCTTCTTCTTCTTCTTCTTCGGGGTTTAACGGTAGCTGGCATCCTTGTACATGCAGTGCTGCCATCTTCTGTTTCAGTCCGTTATTACACTCTTAAATCCTGCTACTTATTCCTGCGTCTTTTGGGATCTTACAAAGCTTCAAACGACGCGTCGACTATTAAATTAGTCGTCGACGATTTTGATAGTCGACGTAATCGTGACTAGTCGACAAATCGTGGCAGCCCTAGTTAGCACTGACTCAGTGTCGTTGATAAAACTTGTTCTTACGATGTTACTCAGGCAACCTTTAAACGGTGAACACGTGTCTCAGGAGTCTGATGTGATCTGTGTTCCTGCAGTGGGCGGAGCACTACGCAGCGCTGACCAGGCTCGCTGTCGGGCAGACTCTGATGGTCAACCAGCTGGTTGACATGGAGTGGAAGTTTGGAGGTAAGAAGGAGCAAACCTAGCGTGCACGGCAAATTTGGCTCACATTAGAGGTTCAGTCTGAGTCTGTCTGTGAGCGCGTCCGCCCTCTGAGCACATTTGAACCCCTCGGTGTGTGCAGCCGATGGAAGCTGAATAACAGAGCTAACCATGACGCGCCTCACTGTTTCAGGCGCAGACGTGACACAGCGACCGTCCTGTTTGAGTGTTTTTATCACGCTGTGTTTTGTCGTCCCACAGTGACTGTTGGCACCAGTGAAATTCAGAAATTGGGCACAGTCTTCCTGCAGGTACAACAGCGCTCCACACACACATGTGGGGTATTCATATCCTGTGGGAACATCTAATTGACATAATGCTTCCCCTAACCAAACTGTAACCCGGACACTAAAACCACATTTTGATTCTCAATAATGTCTTCAAACTTGTGGAGACTGGTATTTTGGTCCCCACAAAGATATGAAAACACACACAGCATCGTTGTTTTGTTGAACACGTTGTGTTTGGTTGCAGCTGAAGCTCGTGGTCAGAAAGGGGAATTCCACTGAAAACGTCTACATGGGTGAGTGATGATGTCACTCGTACCTGAAGTTTTGCACACCTTGAATGTCTTTCTTTCCAACTGCTCGAGTCTGTAACAGGAAGCTTTAAGTTACTCTGACGGTTGTTTCTGCAACTCAGGACACAAAACTTAGATAATGAACAGATGCTGCGAGTGAAAAAGACTGTAAGAAATGTAAAAAGGAACTCGTCTGGTTTAATCGTGTAAACTTCGTAAATGAAAAATCAGTTCCTCCACCCGATGCTCTCAGAGTCAGCCGACCTACAGATCTTCAATTCAGTTTTATTTATACAGCGTCAAATCACAACAGTCACCTCAAGGCGCTTTATATGGTAAGGTAGATCCTGCAGTAATACATACAGAGAAAAACCCAACAATCAAATGGCCGAGCAAGCACTTTGGCGACAGTGGGAAGGAAACGAGAAGAAACCTCCGGCAGAACCAGGCTCAGGGAGGGGCGGGGCCATCTGCTGTGATTGGTTGGGGTGAGAGAAGGGAGACAGGATAAAGACATGCTGTGGAAGAGAGACAGAGGTTAATAGCAGGTATGATTCAATGCAGAGAGGTCTGTTAACACGTAGTGAGTGAAGAAGAAACACCCAGTGCATCATGGGAGTCCCCCAGCAGCTGTACCTATCGGTCTTTAAGTCTGACTTCATTAACCACGTCTGGGTCCAAACTCCCAGGTCCCAAAGTCAAACGAACTCTGCAGCATCACTAAGAGTCACAAACTGTCTAAGTTCTTTCATCTTTAATAAAATGATCAGCATTGCTGCTTTACCAGGTGTAACTATGAAGTTTAACATCCAGGCATCCATGAAAACAGGATTTATTAAATTGAATGGATTTAGCAGGAAGTTAGCTCGCTAGCTTCATGCTAAGCATGATATAGCATGTTCTGACAGATTTCTGAAACATTCAAACGTACAGCTCTGCTATCACTTCCAACATAAATGAAGACAGAAAACTAAACAGCAGTGACGTTTGTAGGGTTACTGAAGTTGGGCTAGCTGCTATATAATGATGTGCTACGTGACCGCTAGCGACACAGCTATGTTAGCATAGCATAAACACAGTGAAGCTGGAGGATGAACGCTAACTTTTTCCACTCGATAAAAGTTAACGTGAAGGTTCCTGATGGTTAGGCATAAATGCAGTCCAAACTTCAGCCAGAAAAACAACTGAGATAATCCATCCACAATACCAGGTTAGTCATGAATATACTGCTGCAGGGCTGTAGCTGCATCATAAGGGTTTCAAATGAACAGCAGTAATAAAAACTGAGACAGTGATCACTGACTGCTTTTAGGGGCTTCAGATTAAATAGAACAAAACATTAAAACATGTTAAAAACACAACAGCCTTAATAAACGCAGAGTAGTTTGGACCGGAAGCAGGATTCGTCACGTCATCACCTAAAGACCAGATTGCAGCATAACTAAGAAGAAAGTGTGTACTTTATTGTACTTTATTGTGCCCCGTGGGGAAATTGCTCTCTGCATTTAACCCATTCACTCAGTGAAGCAGTGGGCAGCCATTGGGCGCCCGGGGAGCAGTGTGTAGGGACGGTACCTTGCTCAGGGGTACCCCAGGGTAGCTGTTAAGGGGAATCGAACCCCCGACCTTCCGATCATGGGGCAACCACTCTACCTACTGAGCTATCCCTGCTCAGTAGGATTCGGGGTCACCTGGTCCAGCCCTAACTATATGCCTTAGCAAAAAGGAAAGTTTGAGCCCGATCTTAAAAGTAGAGATAGGTAAATGCTGCAGTGGTCGTAATTCAGGTGTGCTTTTTGGGTGATTTTGATTGGCTCTTATGTGTAGCAGGGAGGAAATGACCTCACAAACAGCAGCTGTAGATTTTAAACCGCTCCTCTGTATTTTAATTCCTCTTGAAGAGAGTATTCCTGGTTTGGAGCTCTCCCAGTTTTTCACGTTTTCCTCCACAGATGCAAAAACCTTTCATTTCTGTCTCTGACAGGAAGTCGTCCTTTTTTGTCTCTTCCCTGCAGAACTGACGCTGCCTCAGTTTTACAACTTCCTGCACGAGATGGAGCGAGCCAAGGCCAGCATGGAGTGCTTCAGCTGAGCGCGTGTGTGTCCGTGTGTGTGTTGTATGTACTGGTTGAATTTGTGTGCGTGTGACATTTTTACCTGAAATGAGTCAATAAACTGAGGAGTAACCTGTCATTATCTGCTGTTTTCTCCCCCTGTGGGAAACAGTCTGTCAGCACGACGACACCTGGGTGAGATCAGCGGGAACATTTTGACACTTCCATCAGAAACCAGACCTGTTCGATCGAGTTCAGGCCTGCTGTCTCTTACTGATGTAATAAATTATTACTAAAACAAACACGAATTAGCTGCAATAACAGGTTAAATGCAGGCGAAATGAGCAGCAGCCAGAGACGGGCGTGCGGTAAAGGCCACACAGGGATGCGTACGAGCCTGGAGGCACATGTCAGAGCGCTCAGTGGCTCATCGGTGCAAGCGCCGTTTCAGCCCTCGGCTCCGAAACCACTTCAGACGTCTGTGATAATTATCTGCTGATTATTCCTCAGCAGTCTGTCTGCTCGAAGACAGGAAGTTGCCTTTATTCTGAAGGGTTTTCCCGCCTACTTTATATCTTTGTACAGCATCTGCAGCTCCTCCTTTACGTACTGACGATACTTTCTGACATTAGAGAGCTGCGATACGCGGCTGTCACAGAAACAACCTAAACCACATTAAAGTAACTCGCCTACACAGCTTGACATCATCTACACAGCATGACATCATCTACATACTCAGAGGACCTGGAGGAATCTCTGTGCGCAGGGACGATAACCGTGACCTTCAAACATCCGTGCACGGGCTCAGGAACGCTCCCGTCTGCGAGCGGCTCGGCGTGCCGGCCCTAAAAAAGAGAAAAAGCCTCCAGTCAGTTGGACGTGTCGTTTGTCTTTCTCAAAACCAGGACTCAACGCACCACCGCTCCCCGTCGCTGTCTGCCACACCTGACTGCATCAGCGGGTCGTGCCCTCCGACTCTCCCGTCCTGCTGTGTGTAACCTTCACGCCCTTCCCTGCGCTGGCTGTCTCGGACAGACGAGCTTGTCCTCATTAGAAGCACGGCTCCAGGCCGAGCCCGTCTTTCTGCTCACGCTTCCACGTATCTGTGCGTGGATCCGTCCTGCTGCGTTTCCTGGGATGTTGCGTAAACGGATTCAGTGAAAACTCAGGATTCCCCGTATTTAGCAGAAAATGAAATGTTCCACATAGCTCTGCGGCGTGTCCTGTCACGCCTCGCTCTCACCTGGCCGTCTGCCCCCACAGTAAACAGCAAATCCAGGCTGTGGTCATGTGGAAATCATGAACGAACCAAAGTTTTTGACAAACTCAGACCAATCAAGGACCGAGCGTCTGGGAGTGCTGATGGAACAGCCAATCAGGGCAGTTGTTTATGTTTATTTCTTGATTTTAAAAAATTGCTTTGTTTGTTTCCTGGAGTTGAATATTTGATGAAGACCTGAGACTGAAGTTTGTGCTGAATGCTGCTGGCTCTGTTTTTCTTCTTCTTGTGTTTAAAGTCAGTCACAGTCCAGCTGACGCAGGTGCGCGCGCACGCGGGCGCGCCTTGGCCATCACGATAATTGGCTTTCTAATGTAAGGTAGCACAGTTTTCAGCTGCTGCGTGTTCACACGTATCGTTTTGCCCTCAGTAACGTATTTTTGCTCAGTCCGGATGGATCAGCCTATAGCCTGTCAGCTTGTTTCCAAACATCCTTCAAACTCACCTGTTCATTCAGCTGATTGGCTCCTCGCTGCAGGACACAGCAGCTCGCTCATATTAGTTACTGATATTGTTTTTACTGTTCAGCTGCTGTGCGGTTTGGATTGCTTGCAGTGAGAAAGTGCTGCTCCTTCATGTCCTCTGACACGTTCAGATACCTGGTGAGGGAGGGGCGGGGACCCACAGGCTGCAGGTACACTGAGTGTTTTTAAATTAAAGAGGTGAACAGAGCTGCTCAAAGGTGACTCTGGTCTAACTGAGAGGAGACGGCGCCCTGCAGCAGGTGAAAGGACGAGGGTTTCCTTCCTGTCAGGCTCATTCAGGAGGAACTTTGGCTCTGATGTTCCAAAGATGCTCATCCTCACAGACAATCAGCCTCTCACAGTTTCACGACTCGGAGCCAAAAGCAAATCAAACCTTCACCTCTGTTGTGCAATTCTCCTCTTTCTCTTCACATTCTTTCTCTTTGTCCTTAGTGTCTCTCCTCCTCCTCCTCCTCCTTTCTTCATGCCGGCTCTCCTTTCGTCTCATCGTGTGACCCGACGTGTCCCTGCATGCATCCCCCCGAGGCCTCCTGAGCTCCTCCCAGTTGTTTCTCTGGCCTTTTTAAAAGAGCAGAGAAAATCCCACAGATCTCGATCCTGTCAGTGTTTCAGTCTTCTCGCAGAAGTTCGTCACTCAGCTGATGTTAAGTAAACACCAGCTGATTAACATTCTTTGGGAAGTGATTAGATCATGAGTTAGATCATCAGAGAGACTCCAGACTTTACGTCCACGTGAAAATCCTGCAGAAAAACACTTTGTGTCATTGTGCTCAGATACGACTGGTGATTGTCCTCCTGAGGTCAGCTACAGGTGCAACAAATTTAATTCATGTTTTTTTGAGCTGCTGAGGAATGCACGTCAATACTGTGATCTTCAACAGAAATCATACTTTTTATTATTTCTCCTGCTTTCTTTGTAAAGCAGCGAATCTGAAAATGACTGCATAACAATAATAATTATTTGTTAGCACTGAAAATATCATTTTGATTAAAGAGCTTGTGGATACTGGTGGATTAACCATTACAGAAACATAAATAATTATTTTGGAACTATCAGTGCTGTTAGTTTAGGGTCAAACCTCACTGTGGTCTAATACATGTGTTAAGCACTGTTTGGATATGTTTGGGGCTTCAGTAGAACAGCAGAGCAAATCAACCCCCCAACAAACACGTCAAATACCCACTGACTCAACGTTTGAAGGCATTTTTGAGGCTCACAATCTGGTTTTAGTACCAGGGTTACAGTTAGGTCATGGTTAGGGAAAGCTTTATGTCAATGAGATGTCCTCACTAAGATATGAAAACGAGAGTTTGTGTGTATGCCTGCTTATCTGTGTGGGGAATAACCAGGGCCTTCCCAAGAAAGAGTCTGTTTGGGCTAGGAATAAAAGATACTGACAGACTGAAGAGTGTGTGTGTGTGTGTGTGTGTGTGTGTGTGTGTGTGTGTGTGTGTGTGTGTGTGTGTGTGTGTGTGTGTGTGTGTGGACATTTTTGCCGTTGGACCTGCAGAGGGAAGAGGAAGTTTATGGAGAATAACTCTAATAGCTCACAGCTGTCAACCGTGTTCTTGTTTCCCCAAAGTTACAAACGTCCTGTGTCAATGTCGCTGGCTTTACACACAGTCCTGTTCACTGGAAGCGTGCTGTATAACGCCCACCTGCTGCTATACTTTATTGTTTTTATTGTTCTGAGAGAGTTTCCTTTCAAATGATGACACCTGTCCAGGTGTTGTTTGTCCTAAGGGCAGGAGAATGGGGGTTTTAAAGGTTTACTTCCAGGTAAAATGAGGACTTGTTTTACGAGCTGAAGTGAGACGACAGAAGCTGCAGAAGTGTCAGACATGAGCTGAAACCTTTCAGACTGGATTCCACAGCTCACCTGTGGAGAGTGCACAGGTGACAATATGTGAACAGATTCAGTTCAGTTTTATTTATATAAACCTTTTTTATAGAAACCTCCAAGAACCAGGCTCAGGGAGGGGCGGGGCCATCTGCTGTGATTGGTTGGTGTGAGAGGAGGAAGACAGGTAAGACAATTAGAAATCACGTCTATCCATGATTGGAATGATTAAAATGTTATTTGTGAAGAAGTTCATGAAGTCATTACTAGTTGACGTTAAAGGGATTGTTGGCTCAACAGAGCTCTGACTGTTTGTCAGCCTGGCTACAGAGCTGAAGAGAAACCTGGGGTTGTTCTTATTTTCTTCAATCAGTGATGAGTAGTAAGATGTTCTGGCTTTGCGGAGGGCTTTCTTATAAAGCAGCAAACTATTTCTCCAGGCTAAATGATGATCCTCTAAATTTGTGACACGCCATTTCCTCTCCAGATTACGAGTCATCTGCTTTAGGCTACGTGTTTGAGAATTATACCACGGAGTCAGGTACTTCTGATTAGAGACCTTAGTTTTCACAGGAGCTACAGTATCCAGAGTCGTACGTAGTGAGGAGGAGAAATTATTAACAAGATAATCGACCTCTGTTGGAGCAGCGTTCAGATAGCTGCTCCGCTCTGTGTTGGTACAGGGCATTGAAGATGATAACAGTGGGTGGATTATAGTCTTAAACTTAGTTACAGCACTTTCAGAAAGACATCTACTGTGATGAAGTCTACTCTCCACCGCTGTGTAATCAATTATGATTAATTAATGATTAATTAATCAATTATGCTCACCTTAATCCCAGGGAGCATTGACAGCACTTCTGTGACTTTATTCCTGCCGTAAACAGCCCTAAAATTCATGCTTGAAGCTCATGAACTTTACACAAACCTCATTTTTTGACTGCTTATCTGGAGCTGCATCCTCTGACCTGATGAGTACATGTGTCCATGTACACTATATTCCCAAAAGCATTGGCTCTAGAGTTGAAAGTGATGTTGCAGCTCTTCTGGGAAGGCTTTCCACAGGTTTAGGAGTGTTTATGGGAACGCTTCTTCCAGAAGCACATTTGTGAGGTCACACTGATGTAGGACGAGAACGCCCGGCTCGCAATCGCCACTCTGATGTACGGGCCACGTGAAGTTTGGAGGTCTGCAGAAAGTTGGTGACCTCTGTGGACTGCACGTCTCAGCGTCCACTGGTGTGATTTTACCACTTTGTGCTGTTGTTCCCAGGTGCTTCCACTGACTGTGGAGTGAGAGCAGAGTGAGCTGTTGTTTCACTGATGAATGTAGAAGCTGTGCGTGCCGACGTTATGCACCTGTGTCCACACGATGGAACACCTGGATTAATGATTGGCTGGGTGAGGGGATACTTTGTGTGTGAGGCAGCCTGAGGTAGAAGGAAGATGTAGACTTCCCCCTGCTGGCAGGAATGGGATCCATCACATAAGGTGGAAGGAAATGTGTGTGTGCAGTTAAAGCAGGGTGTGCAGTTGGTGTGAGTCTGAGTGTGTGTGTGTTTGTGTGTTTTCTTGATAAGAGAATTTTGCTCCCGACTCTTAAAGTTCCTCCCTGAGAATTTACCGAGAACGTGGTTTCTCTCTTTGCTCACAGTAATTAATGTCTTCCTGCTCGAAACTGAAAAAACAACCACTCACACACACGACACAGATGGTGTGTGTGAGTGTGTGTGTGTGGGCCAGCCACACAGAGGAGTCGTTATCTGGGTCCGACGTACTGCCTCTGCTCCACAGGAAGAGGCTCGGGCCTAAATCATCGAGCACAAAGACGCTCGGCACGAGAACGTCTGACAGCTTTGGACAAAAACAAGAAGAAATCAGGAGAAATATGAAGAATGAGCAGTTAGACAGAGAAACAGCCGTCAGAGGGGTTATAAGTCATGTCACAAACAGTCGTGATGCTGTTTCTGAGGGTCTGCTTCAGTATAGTTTATCTGCTGCATGTATGGCTGCAGTGGAGCCGGGTCACTGGTGTGATGATGATGATGGTGGCACTGCTGAGGGAAGCAGCAGGATGAACTGTGAAGTGTTCAGCTGTAGCCTCTGCTCACACGATGAGGCAAAGCAAACTGCAAAAGCAACCCAAGAGTTCCTCACGCCAAAGAAACGACATGTTCTTCAATGGTCCATGCAGTCAGCTGATCTCAGCCCAACAAAGCAGCTTTACAGTCATTACACACAAAACTGAAGGACGCCTGTAGAAACACAGCATTTGGTGTTTAGGGGGTTATAAATACATATATTAGTTTAATATGTGCGTTGAAGGACGTGTCCTGGTCAAAAATGACTCCAAGGTTCCTCACAGCGTTACTGGAGGCCGAGGTAATGCCATCCAGAGGAAGAATCTGGTTAGAGACCATATTTCTAAGATTTGTGAAACACATTCACATAAAAGCATTTCTGTGTATATTAGAGGCCATATAAAGAGGCAGGATTCAGAACAAAGTGCTTGATTCGTTTGAAATGCAGCCATGCTGTCATTACTGTAATTTATCTGTCATACAGCATGTGAAGGCTCACTCAGCCTTTCCCATGCAGCCCTGTGCATGCACTTTTCCCTCCTTTTCTACTTTACATGGTGTGTTTTGAAGCACTCAGTGTGCAGTTCGATTCAGTTTTATTTACACAGCGCCAAATCACAACAACAGTCGCCTCAAGGCGCTTTATATTGTACAGTAGACCCTACAATAATACATACAGAGAAAACCCCAACAATCATATGAGCCCCTATGAGCAGCACTTTGGTGACAGTGGGAAGGAAAAACTCCCTTTTAACAGGAAGAAACCTCCAGCAGAACCAGGCTCAGGGAGGGGCGGGGCCATCTGCTGTGATTGGTTGGGGTGGGAGAAGGAAGACAGGATAAAGACATGCTGTGGAAGAGAGACAGAGGTTAATAACAAGTATGATTCAATGCAGAGAGGTCTGTTAACACATAGTGAGTGAAGAAGAAACACCCAGTGCATCATGGGAATCCCCCGGCAGCCTACGTCTATTGCAGCATAACTAAGGGAGGATTCAGGGTCACCTGGTCCAGCCCTAACTATATGCTTTAGCAAAAAGGAAAGTTTGAAGCCTAATCTTGAAAGTAGAGATAGTGTCTGTCTCCTGAATCCAAACTGGAAGCTGGTTCCACAGAAGAGGGGCCTGAAAACTGAAGGCTCTGCCTCCCATTCTACTTGTGCAGTGATGCATTAACCTTTCTCACATGCACAGGTGGTGCATTCCTCACATGGACGATGTCTCAGGAATCGGTTCCTTGTGCCTATTGGTCGGTCAGAGTCTCTCCTTCCATGGCTCAGTGGGTTTGTGCCAAACCTTTGCATCAGGCGAGCAGGTCAATGGTCGCTCTCATTTGGATGGCCTCCTTTAGCCCCAAATAGGCAGGACGTCACAAAAAAGGTAAACTGACAGATACATGTTTCCTTGTTTCCCAGGAGGATATTACTGGATGCATAGTGGTCTCCATATTTGTTGAAATAGGGACAGTACTGTTGTCCTGCCAGCGGACCAGCAGCTTCTCTCCCTGTGTTCAGACTTTGTAAACTTTTCTTTGGTTTTGAAAGGAACATCAGAGAGATGGTTTGTCCTCATTGTCCCCAAAAATCTCTAATCCTCTCTTTGTCACATCATCCAGGGGTGCAAGCGAATCGAAGAGGTTGTCATGGTGAAATTTCCAACCTTGAGGCTCCTCACCAGGAACGACCTCCAGCTTCTGTCCTGACCCAGTGTCTGAGAGGAGGGTGTGGCTCCATGTGATGCCTGAAACCAGTGGATGAGGCTCCACATCATTCACTGATCTTCTTAAAGTTGTATTTATGTTCTGTGTTACAGTAATGACAGTAATGAGACATGCAGACTAATCATCGTAAACTAACCATCGTAGTCTAAGGAGCTTGGAGAGAAAAGCGTCTGGACTTCTTTAAGTTGCTTGAAGACGTTTCACCTCTCATCCGAGAAGCTTCTTCAGTTCTAGAGTCAAATGGTGGAGAGTCCCAGATTTAAGCCCCGTGGGAGTGGGAGTGTGTCCCCCCCTCCCCGAGAGGGACAAAGGAACACCTAATGATCCTCTACCTAACCCCAGCCAAGGTTTTGGGTGAGCTCACCCTCTTCGTGGACTCTCAGTGAGCAACCTCAGCTCAGACATCAGAGACAGAAGCGTTTCCTGCCTCCGGCCACCAGAGGGCGCTGCTGTCTAAGCAGAAGCGCTCATAAAGCCCGGACGCTGAGCTTTAATCTAACGATGGAATGGAAAAAAAACTCACGTTTGAAACAAAGGCAGGAGAACATGTTCACAAACACATAATAAACTTTTGTCAAATCCAAGTTTTATGTTTCCAGATGTTTAATAACATCATCAGTTTTATTTCAGACCTTGTGATTTATCACATTTACACAGACAGAATTCACAATCAGCAAGCAGCCTGGTTAGTTTTAACACGACGCAGAGTTTATGATCGTTCAGAGACTTTACAGTTAAAAACCTGCTTAGTGTCAGCGGCGGGTAACATAAAGACCACAGCATCATTTATCTGCTGATCCATCCCTCAGAAAACGCATAAATTAATAACCAGACTGCCTCCATGGAAAGCAGCAAACACAGAGAATAATCTGGTAGCTGCTGATGAATCTTCTTTTATTCTGACGTCACTGATTAGCAGAGGAAAAGTCTGAGCCCTGCTCCCCGTCCTGTTCTCCGTTTCCCTGTCTGACTTCTCAGTTCACTTCCTGTTTTATTTTGAAGGTTTTTGTGTTGTCTTTCCCTTTTTTGTTCTTTTTCCTGCTCTTATCTTATAATCAGAGAGATTTATCTGTGCTTTGTTTTCCGAATCAGGTGCGTCAAACCGATTCATCCGACATGAATCATCAACGTTTTTTTACTGTTGAGTAGAAAAAAATGTCCACACACTAAAAAAACTGCTGATATGATAAAGCTGTGTAGCGCCTCTACTCAGGACCAGTACACTCTCACTTCAAATAGAGACCCTAGACATCTTACTAGGTTCAGGAGGAGGTTTTGTTTTGGGGACTCACAAAAGGAGTTGGCTTGGAAGTGAATAA
>NC_140615.1:38432785-38462785 GCF_057381915.1 Diplotaxodon limnothrissa
TACACAGCTACATTCGCGCCTGAAAATATGTTAAAAGTTTATTTTGTGACCCAGAAAGATTAATAAGAGTGATTTTAAAACTTAGTAGCGGCCACCATTGTTGGAAACTGGAGTTTGGCTGGGCCGCGCTATGAATTCTGGGATATGGTGGGCCACGAAGGACACACCTGACCCATCCTTCAAATTCGGGGAAATGAAGGACGCATTTGAAGGAGTCGATGAATTGGGACAGCCTTCGGCGCGTCGCTGTGACGTAATCGGTCTACAAATGCGGCCTCCAGAGGATGCAGCCGACGTTTTGGGACACAGCTCATTCATACTGAATAAAACGTGAAGGACTTTCATGCACATGCTCACTGACTCCTGGGCTCTGATTGGTGAGTCGTTAGCCTACAGCTTCACGGTCAGATCCACGCCTTGGTAGGCGTCACGCAGGCGACTTCCCCTCAGCATGCTCATGCTGACTTCACAGGCGTGTGCAGTGGGACCGTTATCTTGCACTCTCCTGCAGCACAGCGAGCAACAGGCTGTGCGCGGTGTGGAGACTGCATACATGCGTCACGCCCTGAGATGACAGCGCAGTATCTCTGTCACCAAATCACCAGACCACACTGTGGACGATGGCGACACTTCTTCTGTCGCCACATTTTTAGAGTTGACAGGCAGAGAGAAAGATCCCAGCATGAAAGTCCACCGCCAGCTACAGTACTGCAGGCGCACCGTGCATGCTGGGATCTGCATCGATCAGATGCATTAATCATGCTTAAGTGCGTATGCCTCGCATTTGTGATGGTTTCCACAGATTTAGCTCCGTCAGCTGCGATGACTCGAGAAGCTCTCTGCTGCTGACGGATGCTGCAGGGTTGCATCTGTGACTTTTGGCTTGTGTCATATGATCAGCTCCTCACGCATTTCACCGACGACGCCTCAGACAACGGTTGGCTTCCACCGCCTGCCTTGGCCTCCCGGACAGGAGGAGGACAAACTGGCGTGTTTTGAAACACACTTTCACTTCCCGTGGTGGAAGGCTATTTTCATCCTCCGCTCGAGTTCCTCCTTTTCTCTCTGATTCCTACGGGGAAACTCGGGGGCCTCCACAAAACACAGAGACGCAAACATAACGGCCGAGTTTGGACTGAACACCAGCTGTTTGTAGAAAAACAGGCTTTTATACCGATATCTTTCAAAATAAAGTCCTTATTTCTGCTCTGACACTTTATTTTTCCAGACTTTTATTTTACCAAACAGATTCATTTTTGTGTTTGTATTTTTAAAAACTCACTATTCTATATTATTAATTCTTACAATCGTATCTTGTCCGTCACCTCTGCAGGTGCGGAGCAGCAGGAGACAAAGCTGTGATGAAGCTTTTTCAGGGAGAGCTGCTGCGTCTCCGTCTCTGTGCATCTGAGAATCGCTGAGCTCCTACTCACTGAAATGGTGCTAAAGACCGACATGCGGTGTGCTCGCGTCTTCAGCCCAGACGGGTGCACAACAGCGGGGAGGCGTCACTCTCATCACGGGGGCACGCAGTCTGTTGGAAGGTAGCGAGGTGCCTCGTGCTAACGTGTACGTTAGAGGTTAAAGGGAGTAAGGCCTGTAAGAGGGATAAATGTAGGATTTCATGCAGAGGTGAGCAGCGGCGTTGCTTTGAGCTGATGTTTTGGGTCCGTTTGCAGGAAGATTTCTTTGTGAACGTGAGGAAAACGAACCCGTCACACTTTCCTATGAAAGCAGCAGCACGCCGTTTGTTGCTGGTTTCATCGTCAGCTGTGCTCGATGGCGTTCCTGAGCAGGAAATAACGCCGGCCTCAGACCACCTGAGAGGAGAAACCAGCAGTTTGGCCTGAAGAAGGGAAGACGGAGGCGTTTCGTGGTGCTGCGATGTCTTCTTCTGTGGTAGCAAGGCTTAAATGAAGAGAGGTCCCATTGTGGTTTTACCATCTCCGTGTCTTTATGCTTAGACAAGCCTGAACTGAGGCTTCGTCATCTCACGCCTCAGTTCTTCCTCTGTCAGAAACTTGGTGTTCTCTGTTCTGATTGGCTGCCCCCCACAAACAGAAGGTTTGAACAGCAGTGAGTACACGCCCCCTCTGTGACATCATCATCAAAAACTGTGAAACTGAGCGTTCAGAGCAGCCTGAGCTTTAGACTCAGTGTTACTGAACACTGAAAACACGAGTACAAACCAGAGCAGCCTGAACACACAGACACGGCAGGTAACGACAGCAGAGGACACAGGTGAGACGCACAGGTGAGGCTAAACAAACAGCGAGGTTACCACAATAAAACAGGAAATAACTAAACAGGCGAACGTCACAGACTGAGACCTGGAAGATAAGGAAGGCGGAGCTCTATAACGACAGATACCTGATGACATCACTAAGCAGGGCTCTAGACTAACGTTATTCCATGGTTGCACCGGTGCACCTAAGAAAAAAAGGTGCACCAGCACAAAAGTGAGGCGCAATTTTGGGGGGAAAGTTGCCGTCCACACAGACACTATTGATTTGTAAATGATTAACTAACAATCTGTCAACACAAAGTTCTTTATTTGGAGCTCAGTTACAAGAAAGAGAAGTTACTGAAAACTGCTTGTGCTCAAAGTGCGTTGGCTCTCTTTGGTAATACTGTAGACGATGTTAAACGTAATCATCACATCGGCTCCTCTGACGACCTGCTTGCTGCTGAAAGGCAGCGGGCGGAGGGGACACGTGGGCATTTATCGCAGCATATAAAGTGTTTCTGGATACACTGCTGCTTTTTCAGCACTCAGGCTGATGGCTCCGTGTCAGAGCTGGCTGTGAACGTCAGACAGATCAGGCCAAGAAAAAGTCATCAATCGTTCTTTTCTCATTACCCACAGCTACATCCACTAGGCTGCTCACCCGGGCTGGGCATCATCACTGATTTCTATAATCCACAGGTGTCGAACTCCAGTGTGATTTTATCAGAGTGAATTCATGACGATGTTTATCAAACGTGAAGCGTAGTTTGGATCTTCTTTTGCTGCTGGTTCAATGAATTTTGGGTGGAGAGAAATAAAACCTGCAGCTCAGAATCGAGCGCAAAAAAGACGTAAACGCAAAGCGCGGCCCCGCTGACGCATCAGAGTCAGCGAGCTGTCGGCTTTCAGCCCCGAGGGCGTGTCCGTGTGCGGGCCGTCGGGTGAGAAAGCCGAGAAAGAGAACGCTGATTCTGACGCGACGGTCCGCTCTGCGTTTTTGTGTGGGGTCCGTTACCTGCTCTCATTTACTGTTTGGTGGTTGTTGAAATAGTTTTGAGAGCTTTAACCTGAGATGCTGACAAAATTCATTTATATTTAAAAGATTCAGGATTTAATGAATCGATATCACTTTGTTCAAGCTGCTCACCTCTATCCGCCTGCACTTTCAAATACACACAAAGGACCACGGCCAATCACAGAGGTCCCACCCCTGACTATCTCTGATTGGGACACACGATGAGGGCATGATGTGTGTCAGTTGTTGACCACACGGAGACTTTCAGAGTTGCAGAGACCTTTTTTGTTACTGGAGCAGTTGGACCAAGGATTTTTTTTAGTTGCACCACTGAAAAATGTGGTCGGATTTGCGACTAGATTGGCTGCACTCTAGAGCCCTGCTGAGAGTACAAACACCTGGAAGTGAGATAACAACACAGGAAATACACGAAGGTGAGAAAAGTAAATATAAAAGACTCAAAGTCTAAAACATAAAACCCTGAAACAGCAGACTCAGGCTGACGGATTTTATTTGGACGTGAGCGATGGGTGATGTCATAGTGGTGGTTTCCATCTTTTATTTACAGTCTGTTTGATCTACTATAGTGGTTCATACAGCAGCGTTCAGATTAGCAGGTTACTGCTGTGTGTGTGTGTGTGTCGTAGACGAGCTCACACGCACACTAACTGTGAATAAAGGTTTTAGTCTTCACCTAAAGTGCAGTGTGTTTTCTTTGGGTCACGTGACTCGTGCACGCCGTGAAACTCACGGCGGATTTCTTTTAAGAGACGTGAACTGGTGAAGCTTTTAATGACGTCACGTCGCGTTCACCTGTCTGCCGCTGCTCTGGTGGGCAGGAAGTACTGATTTGCTCATATTTGACGCTTCCTGCTTTCCGCGCACCAGGACGGCCCCACGCGCCCCTCCGCTCTGCAGCCGCTGGGTGGAGGGCTGGCTGTGTTGGAGGAGCAGAGGAGAAGCAGGAATCAAACAGGTGTCCGGTCAGCTCCATCAGCCCGCAGGAGGAGGTCCACATCGACGGTGATGAACAGCCGAAAGCTCGCAGCCTCCTGACCGACAGCGGAGCTCACAGCAGGAGGAGCAGGAGGAGGTGACCGACTGCTCCGCGCTGTAACAGGTGTGTCTGAGGAGCGCGCGGGTCACCCCCGCCCCCCCCACACCGGAGCAGGAGCTCCGTCTCCTCTCCTGGACATCCCAGAGGCGCTCACTCGTCTTTCTGCAGCAACATAGGAGGAGGAGGAGCAGGAGAGGGAGAGGGGAGGCTTTTTTTCAGACGGCAATTTAAAAACGGAGGAGGCGTGCTCTCCTGTCGGACACGGTTAGCGGCTCTGCCCGTTGTCAGCTGCCCAGTGTCGGCAGTGTTTGATCTCATTGGGTCCGGACTCGTTTCTCCCCCCGGCGCGGAGGCAGGGAGCCGCCGCGTGTCCGGTGGATCCATCAGACCCGGACGGTGAGCGGATTCGCGCACGGCAGAGCGGAGCGGCTCTCCCTCCCGTCCCAACCGGTTATCATGGCAACCAGGACAGCCGGGAGCGCGGGGGACACGGTGACGGCCCCCGCCCTACAGCGGGCCCGGGCCCCCGGGGCTCCCGCGGAGGAGTTCCAGGACTGGTGCCTGCGCACGTACGGAGACTCCGGTAAGACGAAGACCGTGACCCGCCGCAAGTACAACAAGATCCTGCAGACGCTGCTGCAGGGGGACGAGGAGAACAGCCACGCGCTGTTCCTGCACGAGAAGAGCGGAAATCACATCAACGCCAAGTTCAAGTTCTGGGTCAAATCCAAAGGCTTCCAGGTCAGGACGCTGCCCGACGCCAAGGGCGGCTCCGCGGGCGGCCCGGTGCTCTACGTGCCCATCAAGGCGGCGACGGTTAGTGACGGTTCCTCTTTCTCCCACAGCTGTGTGTGTGTGTGTGTGTGCATGCGTGTGCTTATGTGTGTGTGTGTGTGTGTGTGTGTGCATGTGCTTGTGTGTGTGTGTGTGTGTGTGTGTGTGTGGCAAGGTTTTTCTGCGCAGTGTACCAGGGGCACGGAGAAAAGTTGTCGTACCATAGGCACGAGCAGTGTGTGTGTGTGTGTGTGTGTGTGTGTGTGTGAATCAGGAAGTGAGAGTGAAGCTGCACTTCACCTGGCTCAGTGCCACCTGTTCCACCTGAGCTCCGTTTCAAAGTAAAACCAGCAGAACTATTCAAACTACCGAAACTTTATTTATACAGGACATATTCAGGGGTAGATGTGTTTTTATTAAAAAAAAACACAATAGTAAAGGTGAGAGGAGGTGATGATGATGATGTTTGAGGAGGTGCACACAGCAGTCACGCCAGCACACGATGCTGTTTGTGATTTCTCTTTATAATGAATCCTGCGCATCTTTTTATGTCCACATACAAACCTCACGTTTCCTGTTCACAGTGTAAATGTTTGTCTTTAAACCTGATTTGTGCTCTAAATGTGAAAAGTTTGAATTTATCTGGACGTCACACTGATGATTATGCTGATGCTGGTGAACGTGCCCGCGAGGCGTTCATTAGTCAGATTAATCTCATTAGTCTCCTGATTGGATGTTCAGATGATTGAGGCCTTTTCTGTGTGTGTGTGTGTGTGTGTGTCTGTGCGTGTGCCTAATGAAGCTGAAATAGGCTAAAACGCTGTAATATAATATAATCACTTCTCTTCACAACAAACACCTGAGCAGGTGCACAGAGCCGTGGAGTGGAAACGTCTGCTACCTTTGAACTGGATCATTTTCTAAACCTGTTTCACTGCTAGTGTTTACATTACACCCCATAATGATTCCACTCCTGAACTCTGAACATGTGGATGCTTTTACTGACAGGTTAAAATGATTCTGACACTTTAACAAAGCTACAAACAGTCGCTGCATCGACTGTAACAAACATAACTGACTGACGGGTCGTTTTATGACGTTTTCGACTGTTTGAAACATAAATAAGATTTCAAATCCATGGATATCTTCTCAAGTTTTTCTTTTTGTTGAGCTAATTTCCACAATAATTCAAAGTTCACGATTGAGAAGACACTGCAGGAGAGAAGGGTTCATTTAAAGCCCTGAACCTCCCTGCCATCACCTGCTAATTTAACACAGTCCATGTTTTTCTGAGCGGCGGCTCGGTCTAAGCTCAGGTGAGGTGGATAACGGGCACGTCCGCTCAGCTGCAGCTCTCTCAGTCACTGACGCTGAAAATCAAACCCTGAAGTCAAGCGTTGCACCCGCGTGGACATCCTGTGGGAAGATTAATGAGCTCGTCTTCACACGTTTATGACGTTTCGTGGTTTTTAAAAAACACATGCTGCATATAAAACATCCCGGTGCCCACCAGCGAGCTTTGGGCTTTCTCCGGGAACGTGATGGAAAATATGTAATCTGTATTTTATTTAAGTGGGTTTAATCCACAAAAGCCTGAATAGATCTTTGTTTGTCACGTGGAGTAACAGTAAGCACTTCAATTCAATCACAACAACCGTCGCCTTATATTGTAAGGTAGACCCTACAGTGATGCACAGATCAATCCTCACTGAAACCACGGGCAGCCTGATATAACGACTATCTGTGGAAGACTGTGGAAGGTCTCCCTCCTGACGCTCCGCCCTCATCGTTCCCGCTCTTTGTCCCGATGCTACAACGTCGCCGTGGATCTTCTGATGTGTCAGTGACTCTGGGCTGATATCAGATGTATTTTTTGGGATCATCCAGGAGTAAAAGCACAGTTTATCTAATAATAATTTATTGATATTCAATAGAAACTCTTTAGCGACATAGTAAAGTTTTCATTCCAAACTTGATTTCGATTTATTTTTCACACTTTGTGACGCTGTGGCATCATTGATGTTACTGCAGTGTCAGCTCTGTTCGTGTGCATCGTCGTGCAGCAGGAGGAACCTGTCGCGGTGTGACAACCTCCAAGCATTTCATCCTGATGCCTGAGGCCAGTCAGGGTGCTGGTGCCTAGCCTGTACAGGTCTGTGCGTCCCTCCATGGGTATGCCTCCCCAGAGCACACATGTGCTCAGGTGAACCTGCTGTCATCTGTAAAAAGTAGGAGTGCAACGATACTCGTATCGATATTGAACCGTTCGATACAGTGCTTTCGGTTCGGTACGCATATGTATCGAACAATACAACATTTGTAATTTATTTTATCAACTTTCCTTCTGACGATGCTGTCTGTGTGGAGCGCTCAGTGGATCTGCGCTCGACAGTGCAGCCTAGGCGGAGTAGTCAAACGCAGATCCACTGAGCGCAGCGCAAGCTAGCGAGACAGAAGCTAAGCCCGTTGCAACATGGCAAACTGAACCTCCCCCACCCTCATTCAGATCTGGCCTTTGGAACTATTTTGGTCTTCATGTGACGTATGACCCTGAAGGTAAGCGCGTCATGGACTAAAGTAAAACAGTAGACACAGCAAACCTTACTGATCCAGGAGGAGCTGGATTACCTGTGGAACCTCTGCAGGGGCCAGGTATGGTGCTACCACCAGTGACACAAGACGAGGAGGGGAACTGTCAGAGACCTCCACCCGGGAAGCTTTCCTGTTTGGGGCTTTGCTCATTGTTAGCCCTGACCGGGTCGATATCTCAAAGTTTAATTAACGTGATGCTAAACTCAGTGTGTGTCTCTGGTGTGAGTGGATAACTAAGTCCACCAACAACCCCTCCAACTTCTTGCCTTCTTAAAATGGAAAATCGTATCTTGTGTGTTTATCTCAGTACATGTGAGACCGGACGGATGAAAAATTCTGTCAAATAATTTAACTCAGTTTTATTTATAAATCACAACAACAGGCAGTTGTAGATCCTACAGTAATACATGCAGAGAAATACCCAACAATCATATGACCCCTTATGAGCACTTTGGCGACAGTGGGAAGGAAAAACTCCCTTTTAACAGGAAGAAACCTCCGGCAGAACCAGGCTCAGGGAGGGGCGGGGCCATCTGCTGTGATAGCTTGGGGTGAGAGAAGGAAGACAGGATGGGTAATTAGAAATCACATCTATCCACATGTTTGACCCTCCAAACGTTGCTGCTGTTCAGTTTTCCACCCTCGTTTGCGTCCACAGTTGGAGCTGGTTTAGTGTTTTTGGAGATCAGTCACAACGTGACGTGTTATTGGAAACCAGTTAGCTAACCTCCTGCTACAAACAGAAAGACCACAGGTCCACATAGGGCTGCTCAATTAATCGAATTTTAATCTCGATTACGATCTGGGCTTTCAACGATCATTAAAAATGACTGAGCCGATTAGTAGCCCCTCCCTCGTGCTTTACTCTTGCGCTGCTCCGTGTGGCAAATCGAGCGCACCTCTCTGCATTTCGAACACGCGTCACAACAATTAAGAGGACCCGAGGGAAGCTCGGAAAGCTCGGAAAGCTGAGCAGAAGTTATTTGGAGAGGAGAGTGACTGCTGTTGGTTGAAAAGGGAGGTAAAAAAAACCTTCAGTGGTGTGGAAACATTATGGGTTCAGTCAGACGTGGATCAAGTAGACACAGTGTGCAAACTTTGCTACAGTGTAGCTGCACCACAGAGCAACACTGCAAAGCTCACTAAACACAGATGTTTACATTTTTCATTGATTTCTTATATTGCAAACATTTGCACTGTTATCAGTATTTGCACTATTTTATATTATTTTTTAAAGTCATTATTCAATACATTGTTATTGTTAACCCTTTAAATCCCTGTAGAACCTGAACCGTGTAAGCTAGCGCAATAATTTGTTTTGCATATGAAACCGGAGGAGTTGTACTTACATCTTATGCCATCAGCTTGTCCTCGGTCACGGTTTCCTTCCACATAAAGCTTTGCAAAAACTGCATAAAAAGCACTTGCAGGAACAAAAACGTAATATTCCAGAAACACGCTTTGCCGATCCGATCAGCTGATCGTAACACTTCCCACATTGAAAAAGACGTCAACGCGAACTTTTTTTTTTTAAACTTTATTTAACAAACAATGAGTATACAACATACGAACAGATGAAGTATACAAAACAACAGAACATGAACACACAAAGCCAGGGGTAAAAGAAAAAGGTAACAATTATAAGAATACACGCAAAAATTCACATACATACATTGTTGTGAGAGGCTTTCTGTTGGTGGCGTCTGATATTGATTGTATGTACATTTGCACATCCTTAAAATAATGACAGAAATATGGTGTTTTGTTAGTAAACTTACATTTATGGATAAAAAATTTAGCTAAAAGTATTAAGAAATTTATCATAAAAAAACATTTCTCATGCTTCTTGGGGAACTTAAAGAAACAGAAGAAAACTCCCTTAAAATATGGACAATAACAAAGCTGCTAAATTCTTCCAGAATCTCTGTGTAGAAGAACAGTACCAAAAAAGATGTGTCACAGTTTCTGGATGATCCCCACAGAAAGTACAATTAGTATTTATGTCCCTTTTAAATTTGACCATGTAGTGACTACGTCAACGCGACCTATCGCATGTCCGCCATTTCCTGTCCAAAACCGGAAGTGACGTCATTTTCGCGGGAAATGTAGTTTTTTACTTGTAGGCCTTAAAAGCCTTTACTGGTGTTTTTATAAGTCATGTTTGACTCTATACTTTTCTGAATAGTTTCTGTGATGCTTAGAACTCAAATTGCACTGCTTAAAATAGTTTATTTTGATGCACCTGCTGCTTTCTTTGCAAATTTGCATCATAGGATTGTTTTTTGTTTTTCCTGCAGTATATAAAAATTGCTGTATCTCCAAAATAAAACTATGAAGACACTCAAAATAAATTTCCTGTTGTTGTAAACTATTTTTTGCAACTTTTTTGTATTTAAAGTTTTGAGGGATAAGCCTCTTAAATTTCTCCAAGTAGAAATATATGTAAAAAAACAAAAACGATTTTCAATTTTTTTTGTAGTTTATTGCACTTTTTTGTAATTAATGTAGTTACTATGGACTTAATGCAGACATATTATTAAAATATGGGCTATAACAGTTGTATTGATGTGTAGCAACTTGAAATGCTCCCACAAATGGCACTACAGCATGTAAACATATAATATAAGCTCTGGCGGACTTGGTTCTATAGTAGGTCTTAAAGGGTTAAATAAATATCGTCAAATAATCGAGATCTCAATTTCAGTGAAAATAATCGTGATTATCATTTTTGCCATAATCGAGCAGCCCTAGGTCCACAGACCCCGTGGAGAAGCTCAGTCTCCTTTAGGTTTCAGCCTCGTGTGTTGCACGCCAAGCAGGCTCTGATCACATGACCTCAGGCACCTGCTGTACGGCTGTAAGAAATGTGCTGTATGCTGATATTTGGCGGATCGTCCTCACGCAGCAGTCGCCCCCAGCTGCTGTCAGAGCAGGAGATGTTCACACCTACACGAAGCCGCTGCTCCCGTCCTGACTGTAACACGGTCAGTTCTTCTCGTACTGTTACTTTTTGACGTCATTTAGTGACTTCTAACGACTTTTGGGACAGCCAATAGCAGTTTTCCTTCCTGAGGAGTTGGCGTCACTGATGTCACGCCGTCCGCCTCTTTAACATTATCATAGTGAAGACGACCTGCTGACCTTCAGCCTCAGAATGATGAATGAAGATGATTTAGGTGACTTTATCGTGGTCAGGGTGTCAAATGAATACGATGGTAACGACCACGACTCTGCCGGTGAGGCTGTGTTCATCGTTCATATACAGGCTTTGCTCTCCTTGCTCACGCCCAGTAGCGGCGTCCCGCTGTTGCTCTGATCGCTCTGTGATATTTGTTTCTGTTTGTGTTGTCCTCGCGCTGACCGTCTGTTTCTGTGTCGTCTGCTACCTGCTGAGCCAGCTGACAAACACTAAACAGGATCTCACCGCCACCTCGAATGAGCAGCTTCCTGCCTGACGGCGTCACGCTGAGCGGGGAATGACCCGAGCGGATCAACAGCTGATCTCACACACCGACTCACAGGTGGTGTGTGTGCGTGCAGAGTCACACACAGGTGAATGAGTCAAACACTGACTGTAGCACAGCTGCTGCTCTCACGTTGCAGCGAATTATTGCTGACAGCTGCGACGGCGTTTGGAAACGCGCTTCCTGTCACAGCAAAGTCTGAGCCTCAGATGGACGAATACTCCCGGAAATGCTTCACATCATAACTGATCCATGTCACGATGTGTCGGTCCTCCGCCTGCTTTCCTCTTCCTCCTCCTCTGTTACTCGGGTTTTACCCCCCAGCTGTGAAAGGCTGACGGGGTGTGATGGCGACACGGAAGCCTCGGCTGGCGATCCTGGTCCTGCTCGCTGTAACGGCTCATGGACCTGCAGGTTCTGACCCTCGAGCTCACAGAGGGTCTCCAGAGCAGAACCAGCACTACAGTAGCTGTTTTTATCACCCTGCTGAAACTCTGAGCTTCCAGCTTCTGCTGGCAGGAAAAAAAGTTTCAATGAGCTGAACAGAGAAGTTTGAGCTTGATTATCCCAGCTGGGGTCTTTGGTTGGACACAGTCACCCTGAGGATCACGCAGGAGTCTGATTGAGGTAACACACTGACTGCATACACGTGTGAGTATAATCAGCACTGTGACTTCAGGCTTTGTTTCCACGATGGAGAATGCAGCCATCAGATTTCACTTCCACACTTCCTGTAATGGAAGCAGAGTCTGGGGACGAGGGGGGCGACTCGCCCATCGCTGGGGCGTGGTGAAGGCTCTGGATGTTGTCGGGCTGTCCTGGCTGCACTGTGTGGAGATCTGAACAACGTTCAGCTTCAGGCTGTTTTCTGAGCACCTGCGGGACGACTTCTCTATGCCATGAGCCGGCCACGGTGGCGTTGGTTGGTTGGCTGGGGGGTAATAATGTAAAAAAAGTGAAGTGAAGCTTGTTTGTGTTTTTGCTGCTGGTCACAGTAAACTCTGTTTGTGTGGTACTGAAGCACTCGGAGGCCCCAGGAAACACTGAGAGGTTTGTAGACTAATGATAGCTGCTATCTTTGCTCTGGTGTCAGGCCCATGCGATGACTACTTCCCCCTCTGTTGGCTGTCTCCAGCTGGAGCAGCAGACGTCGGCCTGTTTCGAGCACGAACGCTTAAGCGGCGACTCTGTGAACAGATGAAGAGCTCACGGTGGGAAAACGGCGCTCAGCCTCTGACCTGCTGTTCTTGTTTAAAAGTTTTCCATAAATCAGAGAAGCAGCCGGAGTCCGGCGAGCTTACATCACTGGTCTCGAACGGGTCCCTGTGCTGATGAGTCACGCCGAGTTAGGAAACATCAGAGGAACATCACACATTAAAGCTGTGACGAGAAGTGTGTGTGTGCGTGTGCGTGTGCGTGTGCGTGTGTGTGTGCGTGTGTGTGTGCTGTCAGGCTCATGATTGGAGTACAGGTGGAGGCGCTCTGCTGGAAACGGAGACAAACATCCGTTTTAGGCTCTTTGGAAGAATTGAATGTAAATGAGTGGATTTAGTGTGTTTTTGACCTTCAGGGTCACGTTCGTTCTCACAGCTTAATGAGAAACCAGATGAATCTCGTTAAATCGATGGCATCAGGTGTTTCTTGATTTTATTGAAGCTGAACCAAAGCTTGCATGAATCAGTACGTCAGAGATGAAAGACTTTAAACACACAAAGACACAAATATCTTTGCTCTCTCTGCGCGTCTCTTCTTTTATCACCTGAAGTGAAATAAAGCAGAAGAAACAAACTTTCCAAACACTAAAACACTTTAATTGGTTGGATGTGAGACAAAGAGAACGTGATTTCTTCCAACAGATTGAGCTCAAAGTCTTAATTGGTGAGGCTGAATTTAGCTGGTTGCCATGCCTTCAAAGATTTCTCGGTAAATACAGCTCGCTGTGTTTAAAATAAGGAGCGCGGTCACCTGCCGTGCACCTTCAACCAATTAAAACTAGAATAAACTTTCTTCTTCCACTTTGTTTAATATGAGAAAAATGAGCCTGAAATTAAGCGTTGAAGAAAGAATTCGATGCAGTTCTCTCACCTCCTGCCTTCAGCTGATCCCACAGCCAAACTCAAAGCAGCCGCTCGCCGTCACGGCGCGGCGCTCTGCTGTTACGGTCGTTGCGTTTTCTTTCGTCTTTGTTTGCAGTAAACCGAGCAAAGTGCAGCTTCTGTTCAAACATGACACGAAACCTGCGTCACTGTTAGTAACGTTAGATTCAGTCATTAATACTCATTTTGGGTTCATGTGTGAAAGAAAGGCACATGTAAGAGCGAGGTCAAAGGTCAGAGTAACGTGATGCTTAGAAGCGTCGTACATCAGTCCTTATATATCAGTACAAACACAGAACTCGGGGCGGGGCTGGATGGAAACGTTTGGAGGGTCGTGAAGTCGAGAGCTGGTAACCACGAGCATCGTGGTCGTTAGCTGCAGAGCTGCGGTCAGGCTAAGGCTAGCAGAGAGAGGGCGGAGGATGACGGTCCTCCGTGGACAGAGACGAGCGTTCACACTGAGATTGTGCTGCGTGTGCACACAGCTGATCAGAGCGCCAGGAAGCCCACGGCTCCATCGAGCGAGGAGGCGCTCGGCCTGGAAGTGGGGCGATGTCTTCACAGGAGGAGCGACGTTGCCGTGTGCGTCCGAGCGTTGAGGTTCTGCGCTCCCTCAGAGAGGAGCAGAGCTGCTGAGAACCTCCGCGTGGATCCTCGCTCCGCTACCTTCACTGAGCACGCTCGGCTCACCTCCCCCTCCCTGTTCTCCTGTTGCTATGGTGAACGTCTCCTTTGGCGATGGTGAAAAGAAATTAACACCAGTCTTAATTAGACTGCAAGGCTTCAATTTCCACCTCCATTCCTCCTCCTCCTGCTGACCTTCTCCTCCCTCTTGTCCCCCCACCCACCACCACCACCACCACCTGAAAGGCAGGCGGCCATATTAACAGCAGCCACCAGGCGTCATTAATGTGAGCCGTCAGTCAAAGAACCGAGTGAGCTGGTTGGACGGCTCCCAGACTAACTGCAGTAAAGTCTGCTTTGAGTCAGCTCGCACGTGTTCGTGTGAACACGGTGAACGAGGAGGGCTGCGCTTCTAAACGCAGTTCCAGTCTTTGCAAATGCAGCTGGTTTGAGTCTGTGTTAACCGACGGGTGGAGCTGCTGTGCGTCATCACGCCGAAGCTACAAGCCCATTACTGCACGAGGAGGATGCAGGTGTGGTCATGTGTCAGACAAACTAAAATCACGTGTGGGTCTTTGTGTGGAAGCAATGATTGAACGATGATGATACGATCGTGTTTGGCCCGACGGTCTCCGTCATGCTTGTGGAGATGATTCTGCCTCGGAGCAGGACGGCAGCTCAGTGTGACCGCTCACGTGTCAGGTGGTTTTCCCATCATGCTCCTGGTGTCGCTCATTTCATCACCAGTATCAGAGCGTCGTCATGGTCGATTCACTGAAGAGTTGGAAACTGATTAAAATCAGCAGAGAGAAGCTGCACGGCCTGCAAACTAACTGTTTACTGTGTGTTTGTGCTGTGTGGCACAGCTGCTGCAGAATATGGTCGCACACTGTGTGTATGAACACATGAAATAACAGGTTAATGCTTCTAACCCACCTTCAGTACGTCACTGGTGTGTGCGCGTGTGCGTGTGTGCGTGTGTGCGTGCGTGTGTGTGTGCGTGTGCGTGTGCGTGTGTGCGTGTGTGTGTGCGTGTGTGTGTGTGTGCGTGCGTGTGCGCGTGTGTGTGTGTGTGTGTGTGTGTGTGTGTGTGCGTGCGTGTGCGCGTGTGTGTGTGTGTGTGTGTGTGTGTGTGTGTGTGTGCGTGTGCGTGTGTGCGTGTGTGTGTGTGTGCGTGTCTGCACTTACACAGCAGCACCTGTTCATGTGTGAAGGCTGAGTGTAGCGCTCTGATAGGTGTGAGCGGTGTGTTTGTGGGTGTCGGGCTCTCCCTCTGCCGTGTTTGCTCATGAACCGTGGCGGTGGGTCAGGTGCAGGCGGCGCCCGGGTCATCCCGTCGTCTGGGTTTCCTTCAGCCTTCGAGGCCCATCGAATCCGGGCTGCGTCTCCTCTTATGCTAATGTTTAAAGCGCTGCCATCCTGCAAAGGAGGATCTAATCTAAAACATGTACCCTGATCTCTCTGAAGCTTTTACTGTGACACCGGCGACTCTGCTTTGTGCTCTGCCTTCTGCTGTTGTTGACACGAGTGAAAGATGGAGCGACCAATGGATGGCTGGGACTCTCTTCCCACGCTGTCACAGTGAAGGAAGTCGGCCTGTTCATGGATCCAGAAACACGTTGGGATGGCAAACCAGCTGCTCGTTACGCCGTGCCCATGCCGAACAATACCGTACGCACTGCAGCACATTATCTTATTCTTTTCTGCTAACTCGTTATAATACAGCCTCTAAACTTCAGCATATTTCTGTGAAGTTACAAAGTGACTATATTCACAGGCTGGTTACGGAGCATTATAGACCTGCAGAGGATGTAGAACACAACGTCGATCGTGCACAGCAGCGTAGTGAACATGATACAAAGATGTACAAAGGGCAGATTAATCATCCTTCCTTTGTTCAACAGCAGTCTGATGTTGCTGAATTCTAATTCAAGTGTCATTTCAAATCAAACACCTGACATCCTGTTTAATTACAGGGGAGTTACGCCCTCGTTCACGGCTGTTTTATAAAGTGTTATATGATGAATATACACTGTCTTAAACTGATTATAAGTGTTCTGAAACAAACCCAGCACAGTGGATTGTTCTGGGTTTATTAGCAGGAAACGCGATGCTTCGATGCTTCGATGCTTCGATTCTTCGATGCTTCGATGCTTCGATGCTTCGATGCTTCGATGCTTTGATGCTTTGGTTTAAACCACGGATCGGTTTTTCTTTGCACTCATGTCTCCTCCGTGTTCAGGTGGAGCTGTTGGAGAATCTTTTGTTTTCTGGAAGGTTTTCCTGCTTTAGAGCAGGCGGGAGGAGGAGGAGGAGGAGGAGGAGGGAGGTGTTCTTGTGGGACAGCGGCCTTCTCATTATCACATCTTCCCACCTCCCCCTTTAAAAAAACCATACCTCTCTCCAGTATGCCTTCTCTTCCATTTTCAGCCTCCCCACAGATGCCCGCCCCCCATGCTCGCCTCCTCCTCACCTCCTTCCTCCTCCTCTGTGCCCCTTCCCTGCCCTGCTGCCAGCGCTGCTGGATAATTAGCTCAGTGCTCCTCAGAGCAGCAGTGTGTTGTTGCGTGCTCGTGTCTGCATCACCGTTCTCTGGCTCATCATCGTCACAGTAATCCTCTCCTCTCGTGTTGATCTGACGGCGTCGTCATTGTGTTGAACCGTAACAATGATGTTTAAAAATGGCTGACAGGAAACATGCGGTCCTTTTTGTTGTGCACTGTAAATGTCAGCAAGTCCTCAAAGTGGAATCAAAACATGTTGATGCGTCAGAGCAGAGGTCACCAACCTGTTTGAAAGTGAGAGCTACTTCTTGGGTACCGATTAATGTGAAGGGCTACCAGTTTGACACACACTTCTCAAATAACAAATTTCCTCAATTTAACTTAATTATGTGTTATCATTAATAATTAATGATATTCATCTATGTACGGACACTAATTATGTTAAATATTTTTCACCATAATTATAAAGAATGCAAGTAGGAAACATAAATATCAATATGCAACGCTTTATTTCTATATATCTCTGCAAGTATTTACATTTTGAAGTGATCACTTCTACAACATTTTCACTTACCACTAACAAATTTTAACAATCATGCACTGTTACATACATGATTTTTGTATGTATGTAACATACAAAAATCAACTTTCAAATTTTACAGAACTTTTCACCAAATCTGCAGCATTTTAAAGCAAATTGTCACATGTTACACTTAACAAACACATTTGTTTTTCAATAATTAAATTCAACTTTGACATGACACTGTAATGTTGCCACTGAGAACATCTAATATGGCTTTCTTTGTCTGTTAGTGGGAAACCTGGCATTGCATGCTGTTCACCAGTGTGTTGTAATCTGGGGTATAACTTGACACTGCAGCTCTGAGTGAGTCTTGCAGATGTGCATCGGAGAGGCGTGTTCTGTGTTTGTTCTTGATGAAGTTCATGTCAGAAAAGGCTGATTGGTTGAACCAAACAGGCTGGCAACCTTCACAGCTGCTGTGCACACACCACTGTACTTTTCTGTGTCAACAAGGCACCAAAAGTTTGGTGCACCCTGACAGGCTTTGAGGTGGACGTCATTTTGCAATGTTACAATTTCGATTTCCACCTGTCCAGCATCCAAGCTGAACATTGAACTTAGTTGCTCAGCAATGCATGTTGTGTCCACATTCATGAAAGGATTGGAAACAAATGAGACACATGGCTCAAGCTGATCAAGGTCACAAAACCTGTTCTCAAACTCTCGACCAAGTCGGTTTATGACTTGAGTGTACTTTTCTGCAACTTGGTCAAAAGTCTCAGATGCAGAAGCAACTGCACTTTGCCAGATCCTGATCCAACTGATCGGCCAAGTTCCCGGACATAGCCGACACTCTTCTAACAATTGTAGCTGCCCCCAGCTGGACATCGGAGAGAGTGGAGATTACATCGTTTCCATACTTCTCGTCGTTAAGCACAGCTTTTGCAATTATCATCATTGCTTCTTTGAAAACCTTCCCGTCTAAAAATGCCTTCTTTTTCTTAGTCATGAAATGTGTAGCTCTAAATGAGGCTTCGGTTGCTTTTGGGGAGTTTTTCACCGGTCTTGTGAAAAAAGACTGCTGTTTGCTCAAACCTGCCTTTAACTCGCAGTGTGCTGCCCTTTGGGTAGTTAGCATGGTAGCTTGTGTGACGCGTTGGGAAATGTCTCTCCACATTGTGCCACTTTGCCGTTGCCACAGTCGCCCCGCAAATGAGACACACACATGAATCTTTCACAGTGGTAAAAAAGAACTCTTCCTCCCATTCACTGTGAAAATGATGTTTTCTTCCTTTTTTCCGCCATGTTTTCCTCATCTCCTCACCTTTGCCTTTGCTGGTCTTCACGGCAACTGTTTCCGTGGAGACCAGCTAGCACTAAATATTAGATCATGATCTAATATTTAATAATAAACATTTTTTTTATATATTATCTCTAACAAATTAACACCAATGCAATTGTGATTTAAAAAAAATAGCAAGAAAAAATAAAAATAGATGCAGCTTACTGGTAAGTTGTTATGGTGAGCTATTTTTAGAACAGGCCCGCGGGCGACTCATGTGGTCCTTGCGGGCGACCTGGTGCCCGCGGGCACCGTGTTGGTGACCCCTGCGTCAGAACATCCAACCTGCAGTTCCTCTGATGTCCAGCAGGGGCGGTAGTGAGTCCCATAGACTCCCATGTTAAAATAAACATGTATACACAAACTGATTGGTCTCTGTGGATCATACATGGGCACAATGCTTCTATAACTCACCTATTTTCATTATTAGGGGCGTGGCCTCTTTGACTGACAGGTGGATGTAGCTGCTAGCTTCACCTGAGCTGGACCTCTGGACCGTGTTTGTGCTGTTGGAGTCTTCTGGAGCATTTTTAATGACATCATGTGACCAATATCACGGTGGCTGTGAGGTCACTGTACTAACAGAGCGTCTGAGGAGGCGGAGCTTCATTTTGGTGTGCAGTGAGATTCTAGGGTTTTGATTGGATGTTACTGAGCACTGATTAGCAGCATCTGGCTGAGTGATATGGAATCCAAAATAGAAGATTAATGTCAAAGACAGGTTTGAACCTCTTCTACCTGTAATGCTTATTTAACAGGTTTGTGACTCTGAGAGCGCCGTGATACTCAGAAAGGTCATTTATTGAACTGGGGCAGCAGCGCTCTTGGTTGCCTGGCAGGTTTTGGGTCTGGACTCTAACAGGACTGAGAGGTCCTGATGATTATGCCTCATTATGAAGATTTCACACGCACGCACCTAATAAATCTCTTGGATTACAGCAGAAACACTTCTTCTTTTTTTGTGTGTGTGTGAAATCTGATCCCGTGGAGCTTCGGAGGCCGTCTTCCTCATCAGCGTGTTGCTCTGTCCACTCTGGGGAAACGGTGAAGTGAGCAGAAGCAGGCGAGAGGCTGTGCTGAGCAGAAGTTTGAAGTCTAAAAGAAGTGTGGTGGGCGAGGTTTCTGTGATAGCAGGTGAAGCTTCTATTTTTGCTGCCAGGTTGGAGGTTAATTAGCCAACAAACAGCGTGACAGATGCAGTTGATGAAAGCTTCGTTTGTTTTTCCTTTGAATGAGCCGAGCTGTTTTTAGCCTGCGTTAAACCCGCGGTGCAGAGCCCGGTGTGTTCACACCTTTCTCACAGACTGTCGGCGCTCTGGTCACACACGTGGAAGCGTGGCGCTCTCATCAGGCCGTACATGGCTGTTTGTCAGGTGCTGCCTGTGTCTCACTGCTTTAATTCAAACATAACGCTTCACGTTAGAGACTCCGCTCCTCATTAGCAGTGGCAGCTTAGTTTGCACTTTTATTAGCGAGGAGCTTCTTACAGTCCTGTTTGGACCTTGGCGTCTCTGTTTCAGGCGCACTTGTTGGCTAAGTAACACATCTGTGTAGGTTCACAGTCACAATAGTCTGAGGAGCTTGAAAAAGGAGGAAACTTGACTTCCCTAAGTTTGTGAAGATCATCCCAGAAGCTTCATCAGTCCTAAAAACAAATAGCGGAGAGTCGAAAAGGAACACACACATGCAAAGAAAGCTCTTAAAAGTGGCCATCCCCACCTTACTTATCAGGTCTATCACAGTGTTTTCACCCTTGGTGTTAAGCTCTGGTGCTGATGACCCACACTTTGTTCGCACTTTGGCTCACGTGACGACTCGCATGATCAGCGGTGGGTCAGTGACCACCTCCCTCCCTCCCTCGCGAGGGCTTAAATACACTTGTTTGTAGAACTGAGACGTCGTCTGCTTCTTCGAGCTGCTCGGATTCCGCTAGGTTGTGGTTTGGAGAGACGGCAGGGTGAGGCGCTGCTGGGTCAGGATTGGGCAGTGGCAGCTGGTGGGAGGGGTTTTAAATAGGTAGCAGCTTCACGTGTTGATCACGCGAGTATCAGGTGTTCTGGTTCATACTGAAGCGCCTCGAGGCAGAAACCTTTAAATGTCCTGTGGACGCTTCGCCTGGTGCACCGCCACGTCTCCGTGGACTGCAGAGCGGCAGACGGTTTCCTTTCATTCACGCTGTTTCTCACGTGTTGTTGCTTAAAATGTCCCTGATGTGATGCGTCTATTAAATATTAACACCGCTCCACTTCCTGATGCTCTTGTTGGAGGCGGATCTTTTCTTCCTGCTTTGCATCGTGGAACCTGAGGGCTGTGTGTGTGTGTGCTGATGAAGACGGGCAGAGGTGGAGGCTGAAGAGCAGGGGTGGTGGTGATGGTGTGGAGGGGGGCATTCAGTTTTCATTGAATGGACACTGTGTGTATCCTAGCAACAGGCTGGTTTGGAAATGGGATGGCAAGCTGAGCTGAGGCACAGAAAGAGGGGAAACAAGAGAGCGAGGCTGCTGATAATAAGAGGGTGGAGGTGAAGGTGCAGCAGGTCAGAGCAGAGAGATGGAGGCTCGGATGGAGGGATCAGGCAGCGCCGTGGAAACGAAGAGAAGAGCAAGAGGTGGAGCAGTTGCTGTAATAATTCTACACAGGACCACCAAAGACTCGGCCCCCAGAGACAAAGACTCGGTCCATAAGAGACAAAGACTCGGTCCATAAGAGACAAAGACTCGGTCTGCAGAGACAAAGACTCGGTCCATAAGAGACAAAGACTCGGTCCATAAGAGACAAAGACTCTGTCCACAGAGACAAAGACTCTGTCCACAGAGACAAAGACTCGGTCCATAAGAGACAAAGACTCGGTCCGCAGAGACAAAGACTCGGTCCATAAGAGACAAAGACTCGGTCCATAAGAGACAAAGACTCGGTCCGCAGAGACAAAGACTCGGTCCACAGAGACAAAGACTCGGTCTGCAGAGACAAAGACTCTGTCCATAAGAGACAAAGACTCGGTCCATAAGAGACAAAGACTCTGTCCACAGAGACAAAGACTCGGTCTGCAGAGACAAAGACTCTGTCCGCAGAGACAAAAACTCGGTCCACAAGAGACAAAGACTCGGTCTGCAGAGACAAAGACTCTGTCCATAAGAGACAAAGACTCGGTCCGCAGAGACAAAGACTCGGTCCATAAGAGACAAAGACTCGGTCCATAAGAGACAAAGACTCGGTCCATAAGAGACAAAGACTCTGGCCACAGAGACAAAGACTCGGTCTGCAGAGACAAAGACTCTGCTCACAGAGACAAAGACTCTGCTCACAGAGACAAAGACTCGGTCCATAAGAGACAAAGACTCTGTCCGCAGAGACAAAGACTCTGCTCACAGAGACAAAGACTCGGTCCATAAGAGACAAAGACTCGGTCTGCAGAGACAAAGACTCGGCCCGCAGAGACAAAGACTCGGCCCGCAGAGACAAAGACTCGGCTCTGCAGAGACAAAGACTCGGTCCATAAGAGACAAAGACTCGGTCTGCAGAGACAAAGACTCGGTCTGCAGAGACAAAGACTCTGTCCGCAGAGACAAAGACTCGGTCTGCAGAGACAAAGACTCGGCCCGCAGAGACAAAGACTCGGCTTGCGGAGACAAAGACTCGGTCCATAAGAGACAAAGACTCGGCTCGCAGAGACAAAGACTCGGTCTGCAGAGACAAAGACTCGGCCCGCAGAGACAAAGACTCGGCTCTGCAGAGACAAAGACTCGGTCCATAAGAGACAAAGACTCGGTCTGCAGAGACAAAGACTCGGCCCGCAGAGACAAAGACTCGGCTCGCGGAGACAAAGACTCGGCTCGCGGAGACAAAGACTCGGCTCGCAGAGACAAAGACTCGGCCCCTGGAGACAAAGACTCGGTCCACAGATGATGGGGCTCAAGACTTTTGCACAGTGCATTATAATGTGTTTACACATTTCTATTATTTTTATCTGCAGCTTTGTGAAAAGAGTGGACTCTCATCCTCTTCTGAGCATAAACAGCTGGACGGTGCAGATAACTGTGTGTGTGTGCGTTGCACTGGTGTCACTCACACATTCAGAACACACTGAGTGTTGGCGGTAATGAACGAGTGTGTAAACATGGGCCTCATTAATATGGACGCTTCAGAGCCCGCTGCGTGGGCCTCAACGCCACAAACATCAAATATGAAACGTGTGTTTCACGGGGACACTGTGCAGGTGAGTTCACACCTGAAAATCAACTGGTGGGGAAAGTGTTCATGCAGAGGCCTAAAAGTGGGTCAAAGAAACAGAAATGTTTTAATGAGAAGACCCCGCAGAGAGGACACAGCCCAATATAGCTGCAGAGGGAGTGTGTGTGTGTGTGTGTGTGTGTGTGTGTGTGTGTGTGTGTGTGTACCTGTTTAGACATTGTTGTGTCTAAACAGGTACACACTAGTATATGTTCCTATACTTGTGGGGACCAACTGTCCTCACAAGTTTGAAGGTATTTGAGACTCAAAATGTGGTTTTAATGTCAGGCTTACAGTCAGGTTATGGTGAGGTTAGGCATTCATTTTGATGTTTCAGGAAACTGGCCAAGGAAAGCATTCTGTCAATGACATGTCCTCACTAAGATATTACAATGAGAGAGAGAGAGAGTGTGTGTGTGTGTGTGTGTGTGTGTGTGTGTGTGTGGTGCTCTAAGGCGTCCCCATGCTCTCTCTCACCTCCACTCACACACACACACACACACACACACACACACACACCTGGACTGTACTCATTGGAGTCTATGGGACTGGCTGATGAGTGGAATGTGTGAATGAACATTCATATTAAACATGGCTTCCATCTTTCAATCAGCCTCCTGTAATTACAGTTTATTCTCAGCTCCAACCATCACCATCACTTCCTCCACCTTCCTCCACCTTCCTCTTTTCTTTTGTCTCCTCGCCTCTGTCCCACTTTCTCCTGTTCTCCTCTCTTCCAGCCAATCCTCCTCCTCTTCCTCTTTGCCAAGCAGTTGTAATGGCACTGGGGGTAGGGGGGGGGGTGCACATTAGAAATGTCTCCTCTGTGATAAGCTGCAGCTGGTTACCATAGCAACACTTATTACCTGCACCCCTAGAAGGAAAGGGGGAGGTAATGGGTCAAGATATGGTGTCCTAATTGTGTGTGTGTGTGTGTGTGTGTGAGGAGAGAGAGGAGCAACAGGCTTTTGCTCATTGACTCTTCACGTTGCTGCTTTACAATAATGGCCCCACCCTCCGACACACACACACCTGTCACCGCCACGCTGGATGTTTCACATACATCATAACAGGTTTGGTCACATGACGCTGAGGTGAAATGTGCCTGCAGGCAGGCCTCGATGTTTCAGGTTGCTCACGGTCTCCACTTCCTGTTTCTGTGTGGCGTGTTAACAGCGAGGCTCCGCTGATCGATGTGTTCGCCCACACACACAAAAGCTCGTTAAGCGAAATAACCCACAGAGGATTATCACCTCCGAGCTCATTTAGGAAGCTCAGAGAACTTCTAATCACTCCAACTTCCAGCTGGACTTCCTGGAAGTTGGAGACTTCACGTCACGCCTTCCTGTTGGGTAGGTGTGACGGTCCAGGAAGACTGGGAGCTTTTCACAAATGTACTAAAGCAGCTGTTCTGATCATGGCCACCTCCATGCTGTATTCCTGTTTGCCAGAGCAGCTTAGCATGATCCACAGTTCAGAATAATGCCTCTGTATCCAACACTGCAGCCGTTTCACTTCCTGTTAATGTCATTGCATTTCAGCCGGGGGCCTGCAGGAGGCGCTACGAGCTGTTTGTGTGGCAGCCAGTCAAAAGAAGTCTGCTTAAAGGCGGGAAAACAGCCTCAGCGCGCCCCTGTGGTCCTCCCTGTCCCATAGGGGGCGCCACCTGCTGCTGTGCCGGCTGAATTGCAGCCACTGTAACGTATGGAAGGTTTCCCCTGTTCTTCCTGATGATACAGGATCACTTGCAAACATGGCAGCACATGGTCACTGGGGTCAAACCGTCCCAGATGTAGGATCAGTTTAGAGATCGCGGTCTCGTTAGAGTGGGAGAGGAGCAGGAAGCTGCGACGATTCAGAGAATTTAGTTTAGAGGTAAATTAAATCCTCCCACATTTGAGTTTTGTGTCTCAGTAATTTCCCCTTTTGTTCTGGTAAATTCACAGCTTTAATTTTGAAAGTCTTCCGGGCAGTGTTTCAGTCTCTTATGCTGTGCTCTGTGTCATCTTTATTTTACTGTGAAATTTCTGAAAGGAAGCGGTGGCTTTTACCGCCGTGTTTTAGAAGATTGTTCAGAACAAACAAATCCAGCCGTGCTGTCAGTGACCCGGCTTTACCTCCAGCCCGGCTCACGCGTCCTCGCTGTGCTGAGTTTGTGTGCTGTGGGAAAAAAGGATTGTTCACAGTGGCTCAGGGGGTTGGGAAGCTTATCTGTAACCGGAAGGTCGCCGGTTCGAACCCCGGGCTCTCTGTCCTGGTCGTTGTGTTCTTGGGCAAGACTCTTCACCTACCGCCTACTGGTGATGGTCAGAGGGGCCGATGGTGCGATATGGCAGCCTCGCTTCTGTCAGTCTGCCCCAGGGCAGCTGTGGCTACAGCTGTAGCTGCCTCCACCAGTGTGTGGATGTGAGAGTGAATGAACAGTGGAATTGTGAAGCGCTTTGGGTGCCTAGAAAAGCGCTATATAAATGCACTCCATTATTATTATTTATTCTGTGTTGTGTACCTCGTTCTCTCTTTACCTCCCTTCAGAGCACCTCTTTGTTTTGCTGGCACACACCTCACACTCCCACGGCCTTGTGGGAAATCGAGAGCTCCGCGTGGCTCCCTGTTATTCCCAGCCCTCGGTGTGAGGCGGAGGAGAGGGGGAGGAGTCTGTATCTGTTGGGAGGCTTTGTTAATAAATCTTTGTGAGTTCACAGCGGCTCAGTAATTAGAGCGCAGGAATAATTACACTCGATGAACCAGCACAGGAAGTGAGATGTTTAAACACTGAACCTGCAGCAGGTCGGCGAACAGGAAGTTCCCTTTTCCAATGTTTGGACTGGTTATAAATTCAGGGATTTTTCTCATCATTTCAATGGTTGGCAGACCTCCTGCCTTCATGTCTGTAAAGCTGGTTATTGATCGATCGATTGATTGATTGATTGATTTCTTCAGCAGTCTTTTGTTTTTATTCCTGAAGTTCAGAGCTGACCCTTCAGGAGTCACGTTTGTTCTTATGGTGATGGATTTCTTTGGTATCTGTAACATTTCGTTCAGCAGAGTTCATGTCGTGTTAACATATTGATAATGTATTTATAACGTATTGATAACATATTGATAACCTATTGATTTCTTTTTATTGTCCTTTTGAATGTTTACCAGGTGTTTAGTGAACGCTCACAGAGCTGATGGCGGCGTGATGCAGGCGTCTGCCTCCGTCCACGTCTCCTCTCGTCTGTGAAGCTTTAGGTCAAAGGTCAAAAAGTGTGAATGAACTGAGAGTTTGTCTCTGTCTCCCTGCAGTGTGCGGACGGCGTTTCGGCGGTCGACTCGTTCCTGAAGCGCGTGGCGGTGGTGGAGGACTTCTTTGACATCATCTACGCCATGCACGTGGAGATCAGCGGCGATCCCGGCAAAGCACCGAAGCACGCCGGCCAGAAGAAGACCTACAAAGCTGTGAGCACGCCGCCGCCCGCTTCCTGTCCTCTGTGGCTCTCTGTGGTCTTTCCGCCTCGCACCACCCTCCCACCTCCGCCCTGCTCGCCATTTCTCTCTTTCACAACTCGTGCTGTCTGTTGCTTAACCCGAGCTCCTCTCTCTCCGTCTCTCTTCCTCTTCTTTGGGCTTCATTCCTCTTTGAGCGTCTCGGGGCAGAGAACAACCGTCTGCTTTCAGTTTCTGATGCTAACCCAGCAGCCTCGCTGCGGCCCGGTGGGCGTCCTCCTTCAGAGCGTGCTCACGAGCCGATCGGGACGAACAGAAAACTCTGAGTGACGTAAATGACTTCCACACATGGCAGAATTTACCCGCAGCTCTGAGGTTTTTGTTTTTGGCTGTAAACGAGTCAAATCTCTGATTTCGAAGCTTCGTCAGAGCTTCTTTGGTCCAAATAAACAGATCAGTGAGTCGATAAGGCGTCGCGGCTACGCACTGCTGTGCAGGTCGCTCGCCGCTGACCCCTCCCTCTGGCCGCCCTCTGTCGGTACAGCGAGGTGGCATTCATTTTATGTGTGTGATGCTTGAAGGCTCCTTTCCCCTCAGCTCTGTCAGGCTGCTCGTCCTCTGCATCGCAGCAGCCTGAGCCTCATCGTGAGGCGCCTGCTGCACCTTTGTGGGGTTGGGTACCGACATAAGGGCGCTACCACAGGAGCCGAACATGGACCCAGCGAGCTGTAAGATCTGTGAGGAGCGTACGGGATTATCGGGTAGGCAGTGAGGAGTGTGTGTGTCACACATGTGTGATCAGATACCTGCTTGAGTCTGACCGGCCAGTTCATCACAGAACGTCGTGATGGTGGCGTGATGACGTCACCTAAACGGTGTCTTTTCTCGTCTGCGGCTTATTTCAGTCACTTGATCAATAATCAGCTCAGCAGCACCAGAAGGATCAAGAATGAGTGCTGAGTATTAAAACTTGCAGCGTTCACGCACTGAACTCAGCTGACCTGTGATACACACACACACACGCACACACGCACACACACATGCGCACACACACGCGCACACACGCACACACACACACACACACACGCGCACACACGCGCACGCACGCACGCACGCACGCACGCACACTCACGCGCACACACACACACAGTAGTATCAGGACAGTTAGATGATCTCAGGTAACTGGTGTCCACCTGTCAGCGTTACCTGGCTAAAGGTCAAACTGAGAACAAAACTTGTTATTGTTCATCTGAAGTTGAAGTACTAACGACTGAAAATGAAGCTGCGGATAAATGAAGGTGATCGGTGAGCACCATGAAGCAGCTGGACGCAGAGGATGAAGGATGAGCTCTTAATATGAAGCTGACAACAAGCGATCAAAGCTGAGGGAACACATGAGATGAGCTGGACGAAGATCTTTGAACAGATGTTCCCGATGAGGCGCGTGTGCTGAGGGTAGTAATCTGAGAGAAGAAGCTGCAGGGAGCTGTGACGGGCAGTTTCAGGGTGGAAGTCTGACTTTGTGACTGCGTTCTGCACGTGAATCCTGACCTGTTTCACAGGGTGTGGAATGGGCTCTGCGTGCTCAGGACTTCCTGTTTCTCTTTCATTTTTATTCGCTGTGGTTCTCTGAGCGTTAAACTCTGAAGCCTGCAGAGCTGCTGCAGGAGCGCTGACAGGCCTCAGAGGCCAGTCTCAGCTGCTGACACTGCCCTCTGCTGGTGAATCCGCTGCAGTGCAGGAGAGGCTGGAACAGATTTCTTCTTTCTTTGTTTCATCTCCTCGTCCTTCATTCGTTCATCTTCATCAGTCATCTTCATCAGTCATCTTCTGCCTCGTGCACATTAACTTCCACCCATCGAGCAAACACAGCAGGGCCTCATAATGCCACAAAGCCCAGAGTGTGTGTGTGAGTGACATTTGCTTCCTCGCACACACACGTGCTGCACAGCAACCACCATTCAATTCCTCTCACCCTCCTCCTCCTCCTCCTCCTCTGTGCTCCTTTTCCTGAATAAATGTTTGATTTCCTCCCACGCGTTCATCGACCTCGCGTCTTCGTCAGCGTGTGGAAAGTTTTTCTTGGATTGAGTCGATTTTTTGTGTAATAATCAAACGCAAACATTTCATTTTATTCAACTTTATTTTCTCACTTTTATTTAAAGATGAAGAATGAATACTGATGAAGATGATGAAGCATACCTGTAGAGTCATTTCTGGGCCTTGGTTCGCCGACGTGTCCGACGGCGTTTGATTCTTCTGCTGATAACAGAGTTTATGGTGTCAGCTGTCAGTGATGTCACCGCCGGTGAGGGACGTCCTGTTTTGAAGCCGTCCCCAGCTTAGTGTTAGGAAGCAGACGTGATGATTGAAGGGCGGGTCCGACTGCGATATCGCACACTTATTGGCTAAAAAGTCTGGAAACCGCGGCGCAACCAGAACTGTCGTAACCGTGTAACAGCCGCTCAGCTGCCTCGCGTTTATTCTGAAATGTCACCTGCTGAGTCGGGTCAGCTGTTGCAGAGATCGACTCAGATCGACTGCAGCGGCATGGCGATTGTTCGCCTCCCACCAGGTGAAGGTCACCCGGAGGTCAAAGGCAGCGTTCGTTTCATTCATTAAAGCTTTGATCTGCCATCTTTGTTTCCTGAACACACGATGACAGAGACCGACGAAACGTAGCGACACGTGGACGCATTTTCCCTGATCTCAGACACTCGATGAAGAGTCTGACTGAACATCCTCTTCCTCTCTGTCTCTGTTCTCTCCCTCAGATAGCGGAGACGTACGCCTTCCTGCCCAGAGAGGCGGTGACTCGCTTCCTGATGAGCTGCGGCGAGTGTCAGAAGAGGATGCACATCAGCACCACCACGCAGGACTGCAAAGGTACAAACGGCGTCTCCCCTGGGTTTGAGCTGCAGAGCTGAAACACAGGAGCACGGGAGGACGAGGCTCGGGGAAAGTTCATGTTTGAGCCTCGTGCTGTGCACCACCAGATTTGTCCTCCTGTGCCGACAGCCTCTAAGAACTGAGGGAAATGTCTGGAGTTTGAAAAGCAGGCGCCTGTCCGTCACGCTGATGAGGAGCTGCTCACGGCGGCTCTGAAGCCTCTGCAGCCGCCCGACAAACACAATTAGACATAAAAGCAAACACTCCGAGATTCTCGCTGCTACTCGCAGCGCTGCATGCCTGCAGGAAATCTTTCTTCTCACCACAAAGCCAATTTAATGCAAACACGAGGTGTAAAGAGCAAACGGAGCTGGAGCCGCTTCACGATGGAAACGCTCGTGTTAAAACATTTTTGCGCTGTGGGGAAAAATCGTGACAGCGTCTGACTCTTACTGCTTCGGTTCAGAGACGAGAAACGAAAGCGATGAGACGGCCGAGGCCGAGAAGTCCGCAGAGAGACGCGGACGTCCACATTCCTCACGTTCTGTGCCGCCTCCAGTCTCCAGCATCTGTTCTGTGAATAAACACAGCTTCACCTTCTCAGCAGACGCTGGTTAAAGTTTTAAGATGTTTGTCGCACTTACATCAGCCTCACACGGCTAAAATACAAAACGCCAGAGTGCGCACGGGAACACAGAAACACCCGAGCGTGTCGAAGTAGTGCACAGATGAAGCGTCCATCAGCAGGAGCAGCTTTTCTGCTCTGAAGCTCACCTGTGCGCTCACAGACACACACAGCTTTAAAGCTCTGAATGCTTCTGCAGCAGGGAGCGTTACACTTCTCCTGATCATGTGCGTGCTGCAGAAGACTTCTGTCTTTCCTCCATCCATCCATCCGGCTTCGAGCTCTTCTATCCTCCCCCACTGCTGCTGGCTTCCTGTCCCATCCCACCATCCCTCCCTTCACCCTTCCTCCATCCCTTCCCCCATTTTTCCCCTTCTGCCGTCTTCCCTTCATTAAATCGAGGAGTCATTGGATTGTCCCGTCTCTCTCCTCAATTAGCCTAATTAATGGCTTTAACAAAGAAAATGGGCCTGGAAACGCTCATTTTCCACAGAGTCTGGGGAGGAGTGGGGTGGGGGTGTGAAGAGGAGTCCTGACAGGTTTGTGGATTAGAGGAGCAAACGGACGCCATCACAGCGACTTTCACCCATCGAGTTTCTGTGCAGCAAC